>NW_028176398.1:0-10000 GCF_949987555.1 Borostomias antarcticus
AAAAGCAACTTACAATAATTGCATTTCACGTAGCAAAAGCCAATGTACTACTAAAATCAAATCAAATCTAATCGAAATGTATTTATAGAGCACGTTCAACCAAAGTGCTGTACAAAAGTGGGTCCTAGATAAAAAACATTTATCAACAAAACAAGGAAATAACAACAAACAATAGACATTGAACATAAACAACTACTACTACCAGCCAGAACTCACAAGTGCATCTTCTTTCTAAAACAAGTGACTAAGAGCATCATCTAGTGCTGAAGGCAAAGTGTAAGAATAGCAATCTAAAATACAATAGGTGCTTAAGAGGGAGGATCGTTGTAGTACTTCTTGAAGAGATGAGTTTTGAGCCTGCGGCAAAAGATGGGCTATTCGTTCCACTACTGCGGGGCCAGGACAGAGAAGAGCCGTGACCGTGTCCATCGAACGCAGGGGCCTCGGCTGATCTACACACACACACACACACACACACACACACACACTCACACACACACACACACACACACACACACACACTCACACTCACCCAGCACCCAGGGCAGGATCATCCACTCCACTATGGTGGGCGGGGGTCCCTGGACATGCAGGTCGGTGCTGACGATGTGCTGGGAGGCGAGGAGGAGGAAGAGGAGGAAGGTGAGGTAGGAGGCGGTGTGGCAGATGAACTTGATGAAGGGCTTCTTGATGAAGAGGCCCAGCGCGCTCCGGGGGGCCAGCAGGAAGACCAGGGAGAAGACGGGGAAGAGGAGGCCGATGATGAAGCAGGTGACCAGCTTGACCGCCCAGTGTCTCCGCCTCCAGCCGGGGAAGCCGTCGTACCACAGCGTGGCCAGCAGCTGCTGACAGTTAGGCTGGGACACGAACTACAGGAGAGAGAGAGAGAGAGAGAGAGAGAGGGTGAGAGGGAGAGGGTGAGGGTGAGAGAAGAGGAGGAGAGAGAGGGAAGAGGAGAGAGAGAGAGAGAGGGGAGGGGGTGAGGAGAGAGAGAGGGGTGAGAAGAGAGAGAGGAGGAGAGAGAGGGAAGAGGAGAGAGAGAGGGGGGGTGAGGAGAGAGAGAGAGAGAAGAGGGGGATGAGGAGAGAGAGGGGGGTGAGGACAGAGAGAGAGGAGGAGAGAGAGGGAA
This sequence comes from Borostomias antarcticus, assembly GCF_949987555.1. Taxonomy (NCBI): domain Eukaryota; kingdom Metazoa; phylum Chordata; class Actinopteri; order Stomiiformes; family Stomiidae; genus Borostomias; species Borostomias antarcticus. Next base: position 1,130 of record NW_028176398.1, read on the forward strand.
GAGGAGAGAGGAGAGAGAGAGGGGTGAGGAGAGAGAGAGGAAAGAGGAGAGAGAGAGGAGGAGAGAGAGGGAAGAGGAGAGGGAAGAGGAAAGAGAGAGAGAGAGGGGGATGAGGAGAGAGAGGGAAGAGGAGAGAGAGAGAGGAGAGAGAGAGGAAAGAGGAGAGAGGGAGGGGGGGATGAGGAGAGAGAGTGAGAGGATGAGAGAGCGGGAAGAGGAGAGGGAAGAGGAAAAAGAGAGAGAGAGGAAAGAGGAGAGAGAGAGGGGGGTGAGGACAGAGAGAGAGGAGGAGAGAGGGAAGAGGAGAGAGGAGAGAGAGAGGGGTGAGGAGAGAGAGAGGAAAGAGGAGAGAGAGAGGAGGAGAGAGAGAGGGAAGAGGAAAGAGAGAGAGAGAGAGAGAGAGAGGGATGAGGAGTGAGAGAGAGAAGAGGAGAGAGAGGGAAGAGGAGTGAGAGAGAGAAGAGGAGAGAGGGAAGAGGAGAGAGAGAGAGATAGTCCTAGTCCCTCTGACCCCCCCCCCCCAAAAAAAGGGGCTACAGCAGCATCTAGAAGCTCTTCATGAATTCTCCTGTCACGCCTGGACCCTGACCTTTAACCTCAACAAGGCAAACATGATCTCTCAAGAACCGTCCAGACACCAGGAAGAACTGTCCAGACACCAGGAAGAACCGTCCAGACACCAGGAAGACGGGAACAAAGACTGAACACACAGACCGGTCTGATACAGCTCACCTGCTCACCATTTCATCATCTCCTCTGTAGGAGACACATTTGTTTGCACATTGTGTTTGTGTACAGGTGGTGATGGCGCTCCTAGGTTCCCATGGTGCACCTGGTGCATGGCGAGGAGAAGGCGTGGTGCCAGCGGACACCGATCACCTCAGACTATTGACAAATCTATGCTGGCACAACTGAAATAATCTAATTTTGTTTATTTTGTAATAAATTATACACGCGTGGGTGTGTTTGTTCCCTCATTATTTGATCATTAGCAGGATTATGCAAAAACTAAATGATTGATTTTCATGAAGCTCAGTGAAGCGCGTCACATGGTCCAACATTACATGGCGGAGTGGATCCGAATCACGAGGCGGATCCACTAATTAGAACAACACTTCGAAGGAAGGCAGCTTCCTGTGTGGGGGGGGGGCGCTAGAGACATGGGCTGCGTTCCGAATCGCATACTTCTACTTCTTACTACCAGTACCTACTACAGCTGCCCTTAGAAAGTACGTACTTTGCAAGCAGTAGGCATCCAATTGGGACATACTACCTTGTCATAACATTGCGCCTTGAAATTAGCCCACATCCGTCGCTGTCCATAACGCGACATTCATCTACAGCTGTCAACTCGCGCATGTGACGCACATTACCGCTGCGCAAAGGATTGTGGGTCAGAATAGCCAGAAAAGCCTGCTGGCGTGCATACTGCAAAATACGACCGGATGTAGTAGGACATCCTGGTATTTTTGCCATACTGCATGTGGCATACTATGTATTGGGACATACTACTTTCTGTTTTGGCATACTATATAGTAGGGTAGTAGGCGATTCGGAACGCAGCCATGGGGTTTGGGCTGGGGTGTGCGGGGAGGGGGGGGGGGGTCATGGAGCGTACTGAACCGCCCCCCACTGGCTGTGACCCGCCCCAAACATGGCCGCTCGTTTACCTCCATTCATTCTCAATAGGGGAGGTTGAAACGGACATATCTCGACATGGGAAGGTCACAGACACTGGGTTTGAACCAGGCCCCCAGGATTCGAAATCTAGAGTGAAGCCCTATTGAACCGCGCCATCTTAGAAAAAAACACGCCACTGCTACCTTTGACATGCGCAGTCAAAGGTATCAATGACGCGTTCTTGTAGTCCATGAACAGATTGCGTTCATGGCTCTCCCCGCTCTGAGTTGTGAAGCAATGAAAAGCGGCTTGCTTATTAATCTACTTTCGTCAAATATATCCGTTGGAAAACATATATTTTTATCCAGGCATCTTAGTTTTAACAGTATAATTGTAACTGAACATGTTTTGTTTGCTAGTAGGTGGTATTCATTCTGTTTGGAGCTCGGTGGTTTAGCCGTGAACTTCATGCCGCAGCGAGAGATCCCGTCTCTGGGTGGACAGCTGTTCAACTCGCCTGGGACCAAGTCCCCTGGAGATATTTCACCTGGCTGCGAAATAGCGTTGTTGTGAACAGAATGAATACCACCTACTAGCAAACAAAACATGTTCAGTCACAATTATACTGTTAAAACTAAGATGCCTGGATAAAATAATATGTTTTCCAACGGATATATTTGACGAAAGTAGATTAATAAGGAAGCCGCTTTTCATTGCTAACTCAGCGCGGGGAGAGCCATGAACGCAATCTGTTCATGGACTACAAGAACGCGTCATTGATACCGTTGACTGCGCATGTCAAAGGCATCAGTGACGGGGTTTTTTCAAAGATGGCGCGGTTCAATAGGGCTTCACTCTTTCGAGCAGTCAGTGAATGGAGTGACCCCTTTCCAGTTCTATTAATACACCCATGGAACTGGCATAAAGCTCTCCACCTAACGGATGCAGCAACACCAAACATGGCCGACTCACACACACATGCGCGCAGGTGGAGAGTGGAGAGGAGAGTCTCTGTTACCACGGGTTCAGCTGTCAACTGTACTGCAGGTGAAGTCCATAAATAAATGACAGTAGAGAATGATTCTATTCTGACTGCTGGAAAGGAAGCAGGAGTAGAATTGGTTGGGTGTGGGGGGGGAGATGAGGGATGAGGAGGGGGGGTGATGGGGGGGGGGGTGAGGAGAGGGATAGGATGAAGGTTGGGTTGTTGGGTTCACATGCGAGGGAAAGGAGAAGTGAAAGGCTTTTAACAGCTTTACCAACCCTGGCATGCTATCTGTCCCAGCATGCAACCTGCTAAGCAATCCAAGCAGAGCAGGGCTGACAACAACCCAGACATCTCTCTCCTCCTCTCCCCTCCTCTCTCCTCATCTCCTGCTCTCCTGGGAGGAACTGTAGATGTCTGCGTTGAATAAGATCAGTTTGACACTGGTATCTGCTTCAGAAACACACAACATCACTCACTCTCTCTATCTCTCTCTTCCACTATCTCTCTCTCCCTCTATCTCTCTCCCTCGGTCTCTTCCCCCGTCTCTCTCTCCATGAATGTTTAAGAGGGATATCAGAGCGTGAGATGAGGTGTAGAAGCAGCCCAGCAGAACAGCTCTCCGCCTGGGGAGAACAACACCAGCTGCTGGTAGGATCACACGAGGAAACGCTGCAGCTGGAGCTACAGCTGGGATTAGAACTGGGATTAGATCTGGGATTAGAACTGGGATTAGATCTGGGATTAGAACTGGGATTAGATCTGGGATTAGAACTGGGATTAGATCTGGGATTAGATCTGGGATTAGAGCTGGGATTAGATCTGGGGTTAGATCTGGGATTAGAGCTGGTGTTGGAGCTGGGGTTAGAGCTGGGGTTAGATCTGGGGTTATAGCTGGAGTTAGAACTGATATTAGATCTGGGATTAGAACTGGGATTAGAGTTGGGATTGGAGCTGGGGTTACAGCTGGGATTAGAGTTGTGATTAGAGTTGCGATTAGAGTTTGTGTTGGAGCTGGGATTAGAGCTGGGATTAGAGCTGGGATCTTGTGGGTCCTACCTCCTTCTGGTGGTACTTGATGGCCAGTTTGAGCTTGGCCAGGTCTCGACACTCCTGGGGGTCCAGCTCCTCGCTGTGGTCATCGCGGTGGTTGAGGATGGTCTCTAGTTCGCGGCTGCTCCTCGCCTGGTCCAGGAGGTCCTTAGCGAACAGCTTACACTGCTGAGACAGCTCCTCGTACTCCTGACGAAACTCATTCTCCACCTGGCAGGTTACAAGCACAACAGTTCATTCACAGTTATAAACATATTATTATAACACCTCGTTGACAAGTTGTAAACCATGTTATAACAGCTCATCAAGTTATGAACATGTTATAACAGCAGATTCATAGTTGTAAACAAGTAATACCAGCTCATCAACAGTTATGAAAATGTTATGCCATGTTATGCAGAACTCATTCTCCACCTTGGAGGCTCTAAACATACTGTTTTATAACAGCTCATTAACAGCTATACACATGTTATAACAGCTCATTAACAGCTATACACATGTTATAACAGCTCATTAACAGCTATACACATGTTATAACAGCTCATTAACAGCTATACACATGTTATAACAGCTCATTAACAGCTATGCACATGTTATAACAGATCACCAACAGTTCTAAACATGTAATACCAACTTTATGAAAATGTTATACCATGTTATGTAGGTATGTTAACTCATTCTCCACCTTGGAGGTTGTAAACATGTTATAACAGCTCATTAACAGCTATACACATGTTATCACAGCCCATTAACAGCTATACACATGTTATAACAGCTCATTAACAGCTTTAACAGACCTTTACGAATCCTTTTAACATCTGTATGTATAACATTTCACAGCTTCCTGGTCTTATCTACCTTCAACAGTCCCAACAGACCTCAACTTGCTCTAACTTCTCTATGACACGGGAACATGACCCCTGCGTGACCTCTGGACGACCCCCCCTGACCTTGCTGAGCTCCTTGAGCTCCCAGCCCAGCTTGAAGGCGGTGAGGATGGGGTCCTCGCTGGAGAGGGCGATGAGGGAGGGGCTGGCCAGGGTCTTGTAGACGTTGAGGCGGGAGCGGGAGTGGCGGAGGCTGTCCACCTCGGAGCTGGACACGCAGGCCACGCAGTCGCAGCGCACCTGGTGAGGCCGCGGCACCGTCACCTTCCGCTGCACCAGCAGCTTGATGATCTCGTAGTTGTTGGTGTGAGCAGCGAGCATGATGGGAGTGATGTCAGGGGTGAACTCGGAGAACTGGCTGTCCATCATCAGGGACGGCACCTGGGGGGGGGGGCAAGGGGACGAGGGGACGAGGGGGGGGAGGACAAGGGGACGAGGGGAGGCAAGGGAGGGGGGGGTTTGTTGTCAGCCCCACAGGTGACCCAGACGTGGCTACTGGAGGTGTGCCCGGATATATGGCCCGGGTGACCCCCCCACCCAGGCTCGGGGTGGTAAAAGGATAGCCCCTCGGCCCCGGGGGGGGGGAGAGGACGAAACCAACGCACCCATACGACCAAGACACTATGGCAGACTGTCTCACCGGCTGTTTACTTGGAAACAATTAGGGCTCTAGTGACCGAAAAGTCCATCGAAAGGGTCTACAGGTGGATGTTACTAGGGATGTTAATAGTTCATCGACTATCGATTAATTGCCGATAAGAATTTACTCTAGTAAGATGTGGTTACTAGATTAATTGCTTGTTAATGGAATATTACTTTTTGGGGGGAGCGAACGTTTTCAACGGGAGTTGCGTGAAATGTGATCATGATTTAAGGTCTGACTGCACATGAGGGCGCCACGCCATGTAGTGAAGGCTAATTGGGATGCCGGGAAATTTCAATGACACAACGGAAGAAGACACAAAAATGAAGCAAGCAAAGTGCAGTCCAGCGTGGGACGTTCTTATCAATTAATCCACTATCGTTTGTTGAGGTTAACAGTTATCGATTAATGAAATTCCTTGAAATTTGCAATCCTAACCCAGACCTGGGAGAGGATTAGAGCGCAAGGTCCCCTGCCAAACACACACACACACACACACTCACACACACACACCCACTCACACACACACACACACACACTCACACTCACACTCACACACACACTCACACACACACACCCACTCACACACACACACACTCACACTCACACTCACACACACACACACACACACACACTCACACACACACACTCACACTCACACTCACACACACACACACACACACTCACACACACACACACACACACTCACACACACACCCACACACTCTCACACACACACCCACTCACACACTCACTCACTCACACACACACACACACACACACACACACACACACACACACACACACACACACACACACACACACACACACACACACACACACACACACACACACACACACACACACTCAGCTCAGTGGCCTTGTGGTTAGAGTGTCCGCCCTGAGACTGGAAGGTTGTGGGTTCGATCCCCGGCCGAGTCATACCAAAGACTATAAAAATGGTACCCATTGCCTCCCTGCTTGGCACTCAGCATCAAGGGTTGGAATTGGGGGGTTAGATCACCAAATGATTCCCGAGCGTGGCGGCGCTGCTGCTCACCGCTCCCCCAGGGGAAGGGTCAAATGAGGAGAACTAATTTCACACACTCAGGTGTGTGACAATCATTGGGACTTTAACCTTTAACACACACACACACACACACCTGTTTGTCCCCGCTGGGCTTGCGGTGGGACAGCAGCAGCTCCACGGCGCCGACCACCTCCTTCCTGATGGCGTAGAGCAGGGCGTCGCCCATGGTTACGCCATGACTCAGCAGGAGCTCCATCACCTCCAGGTTCTCGTTGTCGATGGCGATGAGGAGCGCGCTGCGCCCCAGGGGGTCCAGACAGTTGACGTTGATGTTGTAGTAGATATCAGCCTCCTCCAGGGCCAGCTTCACACCCGCGTAGTCCCCCTGCACACACACACACACACACACACATACACACACACACACACATGGATACACACACACACACATGGATATATATACACACACACACACACACACACACACATGGATATACACACACACACACACATACACACACGGATACACACACACACACACATGGATACACACACACGCACATGGATACACACACACACACACACACACAAACACATGGATACACACACACACACACACACACACACACACACACATGGATACACACACACACACACATGGATACACACACGCACGCACATACATACACACATAGATACACACACACGCACATACACACACACACACACACACATACACACACACACACACACACACACACACATACACACACACACACACACACACACACACACACACACACACATGCACACATTTAAAAGACAACAATGTTAACACAAGGTTAAAACCCCAAGCTGAGTCTTTTGGTCCGATCACACTGTGACACACAGACACAAGGGCGTGTTTCTGTTTGAACTTTGCTGGGGACATTTCATGTCAACTCAATTTATTTTTTCTTCCCTATATAAAATAAAAAAGCCTACTTTGAGCTCCAGTCATATCTGATCATCCTGATGGTTCTTCAACCTGCTCAACCAATCCTGCATTTGGCCCACATGATAACAACCCATCAAGATATCAACTAACAACTTATCTAAACATTTCCTGTCTGGTTTGTTTCCATGACGCAATGTGGGCGAGTGAGCCTTGTCATGACTCAAATCTTGCCGCATCTGCAATGCTAGGCATTCTAGGCAAGTCGTTATAATAAAAAGCACCTTCAATACTGAATCAATACGAGACGCGAGGATCTTCCCGTCTTTATGTGCACTGAAATGTAGTGTTGACGGAGGCTCTGGGCTTTGTAGCTGCGCAACCAAACTCAGCCAGATACAGACAGCCTCTCACGCGCTAGCAAGAAACCACAAACCAATCATATTAGAGATATTGGGCTAGGGAGGCGGGACTAGTTAGGCGTTTGTGTGCCAAATTATTTCTGCGCACGATTCAGTAGTCTCTGAATATTGGTGGGGACATGTCCCCAGCGTCCCCCCAAATTCTACCCCCATGGACAGCCAGGGCGGGGGAGAGGAGGAGCAGTGACCCAGACAGACACGGCCAGGGCGGGGTGGGGGGGGGGGGTTAGACCGGGGGGGCGCACCTTCTCCACGGCGATGAGGAAGGCCCTCTCCTCGGGGGACAGCTCTGGCTCGGCCCGGACCACCTGCAGGGGGATGCGGTCCCGGTAGGGAGAGTAGCTCGCCTGCTTGTAGTAGAGCTGCGCCATCGGGTTCATGGTGGCGCCGCTCGGAGGGACACTGACCTGGGGAACAGACACCACAGACAGGTTGGACAGGAGGAGAGACCTACACCACAGACAGGCTGGACAGGAGGAGAGACCTACACCACAGACAGGTTGGACAGGAGGAGAGACCTACACCACAGACAGGCTGGACAGGAGGAGAGACCTACACCACAGACAGGCTGGACAGGAGGAGAGACCTACACCACAGACAGGTTGGACAGGAGGAGAGACCTACACCACAGACAGGCTGGACAGGAGGAGAGACCTACACCACAGACAGGTTGGACAGGAGGAGAGACCTACACCACAGACAGGCTGGACAGGAGAGACCTGCAGTACAGACACCATGGACAGGTTGGACAGGAGGAGAGACCTACACCACAAACAGGTTGGACAGGAGAGACCTGCAGTACAGACACCATGGACAGGTTGGACAGGAGGAGAGACCTACACTACAGACAGGTTGGACAGGAGGAGAGACCTACACTACAGACAGGTTGGACAGGAGAGACCTGCAGTACAGACATCACAGACAGGTTGGACAGGAGAGACCTACAGCACAGACACCACGGACGGGTTGGACAGGATCGACCTGCAGCACAGACACCACAGACAGGTTGGACAGGAGAGACCTACACCACAGACAGGTTGGACAGGAGGAGAGACCTACACTACAGACAGGTTGGACAGGAGGAGAGACCTACAACACAGACAGGTTGGACAGGAGGAGAGACCTACATCACAGATACCACAGACAAGTTGGACAGGAGGAGAGACCAGGGCTTTCTGAGGGACTAGGGACTAGGGAGCATAGGGGCTAGGGGTTAAGGAGTAGGGAGTAGGAGGTACTGTAGTAGCCCTATACACAGTCAAATACGAGGCTCTGTTAACCTACATACGTATGCGTT
>NW_028176397.1:0-8057 GCF_949987555.1 Borostomias antarcticus
GGTCCGGGAACGGCCAGATGAGACAACACTTCCTGTAAACCTCCAGAACAGCCGTGACACGCCCTGAAATGTTCATCCTCCAAATAAAAAACCTGATGTGACACTGTTGTGAAACCGGATAGGGTGGGGGGGGACAGGGTGGGGGGGACAGGACAGGGTGGGGGGGACAGGACAGGGTGGGGGGGACAGGACAGGACAGGGTGGGGGGGAGAGGACAGGGTGGGGGGGACAGGACAGGGTGGGGGGGGGCAGGACAGGGTGGGGGGGGACAGGACAGGGTGGGGGGGACGGACAGGACAGGGTGGGGGGGACAGGACAGGGTGGGGGGGACAGGACAGGACAGGGTGGGGGGACAGGACAGGGTGGGGGGGCAGGACAGGGTGGGGGGGGACAGGACAGGGTGGGGGGGACAGGACAGGGTGGGGGGGGCAGGACAGGGTGGGGGAGGACAGGACAGGGTGGGGGGACAGGACAGGGTGGGGGGGACAGGACAGGGTGGGGGGGACAGGACAGGGTGGGGGGGACAGGACAGGGTGGGGGGGACAGCGTGTGCCTCTCCCAGGGCCAAGAGAGGACAAGAATTACAACCCACCAGAGTTTGTTCTCAGGCAAACTATGTTCCGTACACAAAGGCTGTCTGTAAAATATGTGGTTCTACACAAAGGAACCATAGTTAATCATTTACAGAGGCCATGGAAGCTGACAGCACAGAGTCCACGTCACTCTCCTTTAACTCAGAACTTTGTCCTGTTCATGTGATCACACACACACACACACACGCGCACACACGCGCACACACACACACACACGCACACGCGCACACACACATGCCTGAATGTACTGTACCATTCAAATGAGCTCCATGGCCGGGGAGAGTATGACTCATCGATCATGCATGCAAATGCCGCGTCGGTATTTGACTCTAATATTAGCAGAGGTTTGCATGATGAGCCCGTACACTCAGGGGGGGCCCGTACACTCAGGGGGGGCCCGTACACTCAGGGGGGGCCCGTACACTCAGGGGGGGCCGCTGAGAGCCTGGGGGCCCTGAGGGGCCTCCAGGGCCCGGCCCCAGGGGTCAGTCTGTGTGTGGTCTGTGTGTAGGACCCACCAGCAGCTGGGTGACCAGTCAGCTCACCTTGTTTGTACTTCCTTAGTTCCGTGGGCGAATACGGCACAGTACAGCAGGGTCACAGGTCAGCAGGGTCACGGTCACGTCAGAGGCGCCGCGCTCTTTCAAAACAAGAAGATGGAGTCTGGATTCCAGTGAGCAGGTGAAGACTGTCCAGGCGCTGTGGTCTCCTGTATCAGACGTAGACTACTCCTACGCACCTGTCACTCCTGTCTCAGACGTAGACTACCCCTACGCACCTGTCACTCCTGTCTCAGACGTAGACTACCCCTACGCACCTGTCACTCCTGTCTCAGACGTAGACTACTCCTACGCACCCGTCACAGACTTGATTCAGGAGTGCAACAGACTGCTATCTACAAAACAAGATGAAAAGATTAGCAAATCCTACATAGCAGGTTAGCATGTAGCCTATCCTATCAAACATATTAGCATGTAACACACACACACACACCTCCAAACACACACACACACCTCCCAAACACACACACTCACCTCCCAAACACACACACACCTCCCAAACACACACACACCTCCCAAACACACACACACCTCCCAAACACACACACACACACCTCCCAAACACACACACACACCTCCCAAACACACACTCACCTCCCAAACACACACACACCTCCCAAACACACACACACACCTCCCAAACACACACACACCTCCCAAAACAACCTCTCAAACGGAGAGTTAGCAATTCAATGGTGATAATTAAACGTCGGTACTTCAGCGACCTGATGTGAGGCTCTGGGATGTGAGGCTCTGGGATGTGAGGCTCTGGGATGTGAGGCTCTGGGATGTGAGGCTGGATGTGAGGCTCTGGGATGTGAGGCTGGATGTGAGGCTCTGGGATGTGAGGCTCTGGGATGGAGAAGCAGCTAGAAGGATTTCACCAGACTGGTCAAGGTTAAAAAAATATTTATTGAAACATATAAAAATAGTTTTAACATTTTACAATTCTAATTTGAATGAAAAACAAAACAATCCAAGCCGCAATCATGCAACCAGAGGGTAAACCAGTTTTGTATAGGCCACAGTAACAAAACCAGATGATCTGAATCACAGGAACAAGACCAGTTACCATCAGTTCAGTAGACTTTCAATGTTTACATACATTAACATGGAAGTGCTTTGAGGGTTATTTACATATATACAAAATATAGACAAACGCACACAAATCTGCTCTTAAGATTTTCAACCCATAAATATGGTCAAAACCTGGGCCCTTCGGTAGCCGTGGAATGAATTAAACTGCCGAAATTCTCTTATAAATAAATAAATAATTCCACAAAAGCTTGAGTGCGACTAATTCACACAAATAATAAATATTATCCACAATTATAACTGCCCCCAAATTCTGACCCGTGAGGCACAAAAAAAGCTAACAAAAAAATAGTTTTTCTTACAGAAACCAAAAAGAACAGATCTGGTAGTATTGGAGGTGATAGAGCAGATCTGGTAGTATTGGAGGTGATAGAGCAGATCTGGTAGTATTGGGTGATAGAGCAGATCTGGTAGTATTGGAGGTGATAGAGCAGATCTGGTAGTATTGGAGGTGATAGAGCAGATCTGGTAGTATTGGAGGTGATAGAGCAGATCTGGTAGTATTGGGTGATAGAGCAGATCTGGTAGTATTGGAGGTGATAGAGCAGATCTGGTAGTATTGGAGGTGATAGAGCAGATCTGGTAGTATTGGAGGAGATAGAGCAGATCTGGTAGTATTGGTGGTGATAGAGCAGGTCTGGTAGTATTGGAGGTGATAGAGCAGATCTGGTAGTATTGGAGGAGATAGAGCAGATCTGGTAGTATTGGAGGTGATAGAGCAGGTCTGGTAGTATTGGAGGTGATAGAGCAGATCTGGTAGTATTGGAGGTGATAGAGCAGATCTGGTAGTATTGGAGGTGATAGAGCAGATCTGGTAGTATTGGAGGTGATAGAGCAGATCTGGTAGTATTGGAGGTGATAGAGCAGATCTGGTAGTATTGGAGGTGATAGAGCAGATCTGGTAGTATTGGAGGTGATAGAGCAGATCTGGTAGTATTGGAGGTGATAGAGCAGATCTGGTAGTATTGTGTGTGATAGAGCAGATCTGGTAGTATTGGAGGTGATAGAGCAGATCTGGTAGTATTGGAGGTGATAGAGCAGATCTGGTAGTATTGGTGGTGATAGAGCAGGTCTGGTAGTATTGGAGGTGATAGAGCAGATCTGGTAGTATTGGAGGTGATAGAGCAGATCTGGTAGTATTGGGTGATAGAGCAGATCTGGTAGTATTGGAGGTGATAGAGCAGGTCTGGTAGTATTGGAGGTGATAGAGCAGATCTGGTAGTATTGGAGGTGATAGAGCAGATCTGGTAGTATTGGAGGAGATAGAGCAGATCTGGTAGTATTGGAGGTGATAGAGCAGATCTGGTAGTATTGGAGGTGATAGAGCAGATCTGGTAGTATTGGGTGATAGAGCAGATCTGGTAGTATTGGTGGTGATAGAGCAGATCTGGTAGTATTGGGTGATAGAGCAGATCTGGTAGTATTGGAGGTGATAGAGCAGATCTGGTAGTATTGGAGGTGATAGAGCAGATCTGGTAGTATTGGAGGTGATAGAGCAGATCTGGTAGTATTGGAGGTGATAGAGCAGATCTGGTAGTATTGGGTGATAGAGCAGATCTGGTAGTATTGGAGGTGATAGAGCAGATCTGGTAGTATTGGCGTGGTGGTTGCATTGAAGTGTGCATTCAGGTTGCCGTGGCAGCAGTATTGGAAGGACTATCCGGTTGAAGAAGTGTGTGTGTGTGTGTGTGTGTGTGTGTGTGTGTGTGTGTGCGTGATGTGTGTGTGAGTGAGAGAGATTAGTGAGGTAAGGTTGTCCAGTGTTTGAGTTCACACAGGTTTGTATGAGGTTGTCTGGTTGTTGACATTGTAATGACACAGGCTTTACTGATCTAGGCCCGTGAGAGAGCAGGGTAGAAAGCTTTACTGATCTAGGCCCGTGAGAGAGCAGGGTAGAAAGCTTTACTGATCTAGGCCCGTGAGAGAGCAGGGTAGAAAGCTTTACTGATCTAGGCCCGTGAGAGAGCAGGGTAGAAAGCTTTACTGATCTAGGCCCGTGAGAGAGCAGGGTAGAAAGCTTTACTGATCTAGGCCCGTGAGAGAGCAGGGTAGAAAGCTTTACTGATCTAGGCCCGTGAGAGAGCAGGGTAGAAAGCAGGATGTGGAAGAAAAACTAAAAAAGGCCCCATCTTATTTTTTTTCTAAATGAAATTCAAGTATTTCCAGGGTCCTCGACAATCAGCCGCACACAGAAGGCACTTCGACAGGCGACCCTCCACTCCCCAACAGCCAATCAGCAGTGAGGACGGGGTGGAGGGATACGCCTAGCCAGGCAGCGGAGGTGGAGGGATACGCCCGAGTCCTTTGGCTCCCAGGGAGAGGGAGATGACGGAGGAGATGATCGGAGGAGGGAGGGAGGGAGAGAGGGAGGGAGGTTTTTGTTTTGTTTTGTAGCGTCCTCCTCCTTTTATCGTCCATGTTTTGTCTTCTGTGTGTTGCCTAGGATACAGTACAGCTGTCCTCTGCATCAGTCTTTGATTAGTCTTTAGTCAGGACCGGACCAGGCCAGACCCGGTCACTGGGCCAGGGTGGTGCTGACCGGACCAGGCCAGACCCGGTCACTGGGCCAGGGTGGTGTTGACCGGACCAGGCCAGACCCGGTCACTGGGCCAGGGTGGTGTTGAAGGTCTCGTGGTTGATGCTGTGCAGCCTGATCTCCGTGGCCTCTGAGGGGGCGTGGCCTGCCGCCGACGCCGCGCCCTGCATCCAGGGATGGTTGACGATGTCGTCAAAGGAGGGCCTGTCGGCCGGACGCAGGGACAGACACGCCCGGATCAGCTGCTGGCACTCTGGACGAGGACAGGACGGACACACACACGTCAGTCACGCGGCGGTGTGTGTGTGTGTGTGTGTGTGATGTTCCGGAGTGTGTGAGTGGGCGAGGCGTCTTCTCTCACCTGTGGACACCCTACGGCGGAAGAGCAGCTGTCCCCGGACGATCTCCTCGTCCTGCTCGAACGGGATGTCCCCGCACACCATGTCGTACAGCAGGACGCCCAGCGACCAGACCGTGGCCGAGCGGCCGTGGTAACGGTGGTACCGGATCCACTCCGGAGGGCTGTACACTCTGGTACCTGGAGGACAAGCGGGTCAGCAGGGTCACATCACGGCTCAGTCTCTCCTGCTCCGGCCAAACAAGTCAACTAAACAAGCGCTCCCAATCTTATTATCCAAGATAATATGTGCAGGTGTTATTTCGCATATGAAAAATGTAAATACATTTGAAAAAATGATAATGGTTCGTTTGGGATGACATACCAGTTAAAATACTGTATGAATTCATGTTTTTATTGGGAAGTGAGTCATATATACAGGTGAAGTATATTGCTTTTGAAAATGAACACAACCGAGATGAAAAAATATTGAATTGAGTTAGTGTGAATGCTGCAGCCATTCAGCTCTGTTAGTATTGTTATGGTTTGAATGGTGAGAGGAGTCTGGCCACACCCACTATTATACTCGCTGCGTGGGATCAGGTGCCGGTGAGCGTGACAGCTGGTGTGAGTGTGTGTGTGTGTGTGTGTGTGTGTGTGTGTGTGTGTGTGTGTGTGTGTGAGTGAGTGAGTGTGTGTGTGTGTGTGTGTGTGAGTGAGTGAGTGAGTGAGTGAGTGAGTGAGTGAGTGAGTGAGAGAGAGAGAGAGAGAGTGCGTGGGAGGGAACTCTGACACGTGACTTTGTTTACAAACTTTGAGTTGTAAAATATGCTGCTTCCCACCACACGGGGGCGCCAAAACCAACAAGGTGAAATAAGACTAGAGTGAGGGTTGAGTGCGCGTGGGCCTCAGAGACACACACAGGCCTCCTCACTACACCAGGACACATCAAAGCATACATCGTGAGCCTTAAATGTGGGGTGTTGTGTGTATAAAAGTGAACGTAAGATACTGCTTACCGTCGAAATCGGTGTAAACGGTGTCCTTGAGCAATGCCCCTGATCCGAAATCGATCAGTTTGATCTCGCCAGTCCGGAGATCAATGAGGATATTCTCGTCTTTGATATCCCGGTGCACGACCCCGCAGCCGTGGCAGTGACGCACGGCCTCCAACACCTGGCGGAAAAAGTTCTTGGCCAGCTCCTCCGGTAAGGCGCCCTTCTCGGTGATGAAGTCGAAGAGGTCCTTGACGTTCTCCGGTCTCTCCATCACGATGATGAAGCTGTCCGCACGCTCGTACCAGTCCAGCATCTTGATGACCCCGCGTGACCCCGCGGTACCCACTTTCTTCAGCAGCGCGATCTCCATGGGGACACGAGGGCCATTCGGCTGGGGGAAGGACAAGCGCTTGTTTATTATTATTTTCTGCCATTTAGCAAACATAATGCATGTTAGAAGACTCATTTTACAGCCACACAGTGACCTGACACACATTAATAGACGTACGCGATCAATGTCAATCAATTCGGTAACCGGTCATAATCTTACCATCTCGCTCCACTCCGAGACGCGCTCCTTGGAGACGTGTTTGACCGCGACCTGAAAACAACCAGCGAGTTCGAGATCAGGTCAGCGACCACATCTGATAGACAGAGCCTAATAATATTAATATCAATAATAATAATAATAATAATGACGGTTTATAGCCACCATAATCAAACACACAGTACTAACCGGTGCTCCGTCAGCGATCCTGGTTCCAGAATACACGGTCCCGAACCCGCCGCTCCCCAGAACCGCGCCGACCTGGTAGAGCTTCTCCAGCGGATCACGGTCCTTCGCTGCAAACACATTTGGGAAAACGTGCACATTTAATACTAATATCTTTTTTGCAGTGCAATTCACCCAATTAAGTCCCTTCAAACAGTGTGCTGGTCTTCTAGGATTGTGCATTGAGCGAGTAGCCTGCAGATCCTACCAGACTGGTCCTGCTTATTCATGACCTCCATATTAGACCTGAAACGCGTCTAACCTTGGTGAACTTGAAGCTGCATCTTTGCCGGCATGTCGACGGTGGAAATGTGCGCGAATGAGTTGAGCTTCGAGAGAAGCATTCCTCTAATAATCCTCGAGATTGAACAACGTTGCGATAATGATTCCAGAAAGGGGTCTCCGGTCCCGGTACCGACCGAGCGACCGACCGGCCGCGTGATCCACGTTGCTGGAGGAAAAAACTGCGGTGGAAATCCTTTGATCCAGGATCCCGGGAACACGGTCTCTCCCGTGAACACGGTCTCTCTCTCCGGGGAGATGAACGCGTGAATCCAGCGAGGAGAAACCTCAAACAATGCGACTTAAAGAACACAGTGGTTCATTCCGAACAGTTATTTGTAAACAGCGAACCCCAATATTAGTAAATGAAAGAGCAGCAGTAGTCTCTGAGGTCTGGGACACCGGCAGCGGCGCGTTAAGGACGGGGAGAGGACGGGTTTAGAGTCGGAGTAGTAAAGGGGAGTTTCCACGAGGACACGTCACCTTCTCCCCCGCCCTGATCTCCCTTCTCCACCAATCAGGACTCGGCACACGCCCTCCACACGCACGTCAATCACAAAACAAAAATACGGGACAACGTAACCGGCTAGACGAGACGTGGCGGGAATTAAAACGCGCCAAAAAGGGAGTCACTTTTTTTGCTGCAGTTCGGAGGGAGCATCGAGTTCAAATGAGGCAGACAGAGAGAGAGAGAGAGAGGGGGAGAGAGAGAGAGAGAGAGAGAGGGAGGGAGAGAGAGGGAGAAAGGGAGAGAGAGAGAGAGAGAGAGAGAGAGAGAGAGAGGGGGGGAGAGAGAGAGAGAGAGGGGGGGGGAGAGAGAGAGAGGGAGAGAGAGAGAGAGAGAGAGGGAGAGAGAGAGGGAGGGAGGGAGGGAGGGAGGGAGA